>NW_014333409.1:304546-311745 GCF_000341935.2 Cephus cinctus
TCTCTCTCTCTCTCTCTCTCTCTCTCTCTCTCTCTCTCTCTCTATCTATCTCTATCTCCCCCCTTTGGAGCTTTACTCTTCCATCCCCTCACCTCTTCCTTTTCTATACGCTTCATCCCCCCTCGCTATTCTGGACTCTCGCTCTCTATTCCTTTTTCTGACTTTCCTTCGTTTATTCCCTTGCTAATACGTCTCCGCCACCACCCCCTTATCCACCCGTCTCTGCCCACCCCTTTCACCAACCACAGCCACGATTCCTTTCGTGCTCGGGACGTCGGAAGATTCTATCATCCACTTGCGCGACGTGAGAACAATCACTGAGGACGAAATCCATCGAGTCACGCGATTGAGAAATTCGCGAAGGAAATCAGCCGATCGAATTCAATTCGGTTCGACTGTATATCGGGTGAAGTGGATTTGAAATTGTTTTTTTCTTCTTCTTCTTGCCGTTCGGATAAGACCGTAGTGGCAGCTGGAATATTTTAATTTGGATCGCCGTGTCGGGAAGTCAGCTGGATGTCGATTGGTATGAAATTTTTTTTACTTTGCTGATCAAAGTTCAGGGTTGTCTGGTCGTTATAAGTTTTAACGATTAACCTTTTTTTTTTATGCGTGCACGACTGCGTACCCGTATCACACAATGCGCGTAACCCAGTGGTGCATTAGCATGGGACTCGTTTCTTTGGTATCTACCGACCCATAAATTACCAGGGAGCCAACCGACAGAGCCACCCTCGGCTGCGAGAAGAACCATCGCCCGCTCATTCATACGTTACCTCACGAAACCCGTAAAGGTGACATAATCTTCGGGTCTCTTTCCCACGGTACGAGTGTCGGGAGGAGCTAGTGTGAAGAAAAAAAAAAGTGTGACGTCGACACAGCTCGCGTATTGAACTTTTTTTTTTTAAACTAAAGAAAGATGACTCCAGGAAAACCACTGTCTATAAAACTGATAGTTGTCCAGGTTACGTTCAGGTATCTCTCGGTACAAACCACGCGTAGATCAGACTGCAGAAAATACAATAGAAAAATTGCAGCGACGATGCGCAAGGGTCTGTCGGTAATGTAGTTTTCCTGTAACTTCGCGTTACCTTCTATTTTCGTTCATTCGCTACTTACACCTGCGCGGCGAGAAATTGCTTTTCTTTTCTTCCTTCGAGCCTGCACTCATCGCTTCGGTACGGATTTGACGGTGGCTCCACTCAGTTTTACGGCAACGAGAGCAAACACAGTGCTGCCAACCGTGTCTAGGAATCGGAGTGTCCGGGCTTCCGGCAAAAGCTCTTCCTTGTTTTGCGCGAGTGTCGCGGTGTCGATGCTTTTTTCCCGAGCTTAGCGATTTTCGCGTTGTAACCGCAGCCGCAGGATTACGGCTTATCGGCGGTAAAATCACTGCAGTGCTATGACGCCTTTACGTTGATATTTTTTTTTTGTAAAATTTTTTTGCTCAGGCACTAACGATTTCTCTTAATTCACGCTTCGGGGGTGCATCGATAGATTTTACGTAAACCAGAGACTGTCTGGGATCTTTTTTCTCCTTCTCGTCCCTCTTACGTCTACCTGAGGTTTTCGTGGAAACTGGTCCTCGCAATAGGGGTTGTCGTGGTTACGCAGGCACGAGGTTACGTGAGCGGCTTGAGTCGTCATTGGTATTCCCGAGGATTCTGTACCACATCATAAGGGTGGTTTTTGGTATTTTACTATTTTTATAAAAGTGAAATTTTTTCTTTCACTCGACAGTGTCCTCAGCTGTTATAAAAAATTTTCAAAAATACCCCTAACGCTACCGGCAGACCTCGCCCACGCACCCTATACACACGACGCGGTTTGCCGATGTAAAATATTATTTCCCAGAAATTCCCAGTAATTTTTACCACGGGCCCTTTCCCGCGGGAATTTCGAATTTCTTCGTTGCCCTAAAATTCCTCGACGTCTAACACGGCGACTCCCTAATACTTCTTTCGAACTTTTATCCGACTTTTCGAAAATCTCGCGCGGGTTATCCCTCTATCGACGGATCACCGAATCGAACCCTACTCCCAGCTTAGGTCTTCACCGGCTTTCACCCTCTTCCACGCAAAATAGAATTGGCCGTTTCGCACCGAAGACCCGACGGTCCCTGAACCTGGTCTCTCTCCGTCTCTCTCCGTCTCTCTCGTTCTCTCGCTACTCCCTGCTACCCCGAAGCATTCGTAACGTTCGAAAGCATCAAGGACGCCGATCCTTACGGTAGCCGATCGCATCCTGGCCAGTTTATCTCGCGTCGCTCATTCAACGCGACTACCTTCCAACCGTCTCACGTGTTTGTAAACACGCTGACCACGCCGCGCCAGGCTCCAATCTCGGGATTACTCACTCCTTGACTAACTGCTGCACGTGGACCCTGGCTCTTTGTAATATCTATATATGTATATACGTCGAATACCGGTCCTCCTCTAATAGTATTCCTTCTTTTTTTTTTTACTCCTTTACTCGCCTACTCTCATGCCGAATATGCATGTGGCGTCCATGTACCACCATACGCGCGGAGCCTCACTCCGCCCTATGGCTATTCCATGCCGCTGCGATGAAAAGGTGGTCCCTATGTTGCGAGGCTGCTGCGAAGCGAAGAAACGCCGCGCTCTCCTCTCCCGTAGCGGAGAGGCGAGTAAGGGCCCCGACGGACCTGAGGGCCTCAGGGCCGTACCGTAGGGGGCCGGGGGGGGGGGCGGCGAGCTCTCCTATCTCACTACCAGGTTGGTGGGGATGGAACGTGGTTAGTTCACTTTCCCGAAGCGTCCAGCGCGCGTCCTCAAGGTGCGCTCGTGACTTTTCACGAAGCATTTCAATACTATCGCTAATCCTTATCGGTCAAATGAATTGTTTATGGGTTACTTATACTACGCGTGAAAATTTATCTTATCATACTTATCTTTATTCAGTTTATTCTGATTTGATTAAATTAGTTTTTGATAACGATTTTTTTTTCACCTGGTACTAAAGTACTTCATTCTTATAACGATGAATTATTTATTGCCAAATCGAGTATTCGTGAGAAATACTTTTGTTTGTTGAATAAAATAATTTGAAGTCGTAAGCGCGCTTTGTCTTTAGATCGTATGACCATAATGGGCCGGGCCCTTTAACTTGGTCCCAAAATGGGTCCCAACTTGCCGTACCCAAGGGGGTTGGTTTAGTTTACCACCTGACGCCCCGGTTGGCCAGTTTTCGCGTTACATCAAGGAACACCCTTGAAATTCTCTAAGGTGTTCGTCGGACGTCGCTCTCTCGTGTTAAGGCTAATTCTTATTTGTCCTTTCGCCGGTACGGAATTATACATGAAAACTCGTCCTAGACATTCAACGTATATATGCACTGTCAGCCTCCTTTAATTTACGTACGTATCCGTACCTTCTTTTCTGGGGTTTTACCTTTTTTTTTTTTTTTTTCATTGCTATTATCATTATTTCTCCTTAGCACCGCGGCGTGGTAGTAACCTTGGACTCGGCCCACGGTAACGTAGTAGTATCTACATTCTTGCAGTGTCGCAACCAGCAACGTGCACGGCTCGATGGAAATGCACCGGGGGACCCCGATTGGTTCCATTGAAACACGATCATGGTCACGGAGAGATACTTAAAAAGCTGCTATACCGTGAATACCATTGGGTCGACATTGTGCTCGTACTCCACGTGGCGATTATATGTCGAAGAGAATTCGAAGAAATGTTAAACGCGGCGAAATAATTTTTTTTTTTTTTTTTCATTTCGACAGGCCGCGTTCACGCGCGACAGTAACGGACGACGCCGTTACTGCCGGACTTCAATGACCGAGACATCGTCGCGGCATCGAACGGTTGAGAATATTTAGTACCACCGGTACCGCTAGGTATCGTTCCTCCGTATGACACTGGAAATGTCTATCCGACTCGCGGTACCGGTTCTCCGCGTAACCGTCGACGTAAGCGTCGACGTACTCTCGGCCGGTCCGGTCGTCGCCCGGAGGCGTCGAGGCGCGTCGTTCCGAGTCTGCCGGTCGCCGCGGCGACCGAGACCGTCCAAGGTGAACCGGTGTTTGAGTGCACGGGAGAAAAAAATATCCACTGCTCCTCGCTGCCGCTCGCAAGGCGTTGACGCTGTCGCGGGCCTCCTACGTGGAGAGCTTCCCTAATCTTCTTTTTTTTTGGGACTAGACTCGTATATGAAAATTTTTCAGTGTGAACGGAGCTTAACGCTCTAGGGTCACGCGGGCGCTTTCGCTGTGTCTCCCTGCATGCATCACGATTACTCCTTTGGATCCCGTGGTCGAGATTTTTATGATCAGCTCCGATCACCTGGTCCTACCACGGGAATCCTCGGGACGGAGGAACTCGGACACGCAGTGGTAAACGATTAAGGACTTTTCTACAGGGACGATTGCAGTCCTCGCAGGGCGTGATCGTGTTCCGAGAGGGTAGTTAACATGGTCCGTGTCTCTGTGGGCAGTTCGAGACGTTATGGATGATCAGCTTTTCGGAATTGATGTACGCGGTGTGTCAAAGGTATGTAACAGAGCGTAAGGTTAGAGTGCCGACTGCGAAATGGATTTGTGGGGGGTATATTATAATTAGTGGAATTTCGATGGAATTAGCCGGTAACAGCGAGAGCGGCAATGGGGCCTATACCGGCAGTGTCAGGGGCCACTCCGCAAATATCAATTAGCCCCAAGTACCAAACGAGCCGGTTCGTTGCAATTGATGCGGCGCAAATATTTAGTTAATTTGCGGACGGTCCCGTACGTGTCGCGTCTGCCTGTAGGCAGGCTGTGGCTGTGTGCCGAGGTCCCCAACGGGACACCAGGAGACCAGCCGGACGGAGATGACGTCTGTGCTCGCTGGGGACCTTGAGACTTGGACGGAGATTTTAGGGAAAAACCGAAACGAGATAAGAAGAGATAAAAATTTTTTGAGAGCATTCGTACGAGATACAGGTATTTTATGTAATCGAGATTAGAAGCCAACTTCACGTTTACTCCGATCCTGGTAATTGGACCCATTCCTTCGTTAGCCATCTCTTATCAAATTTCTTTCGAGTCCCGCCAGGATCGGGACCATATCAATTTTTCCTTGTTCTCCAAAGATACTTTTCTCGTACGAGTCCTTTCTCATATTTTTCTTTTTCATTCGCAAAGGCGTCGCGACTACCAAAATACGATCAGCTGTCCAATAGGGTCGCTCGTGGGAAACGCCCTGTTACTCTTACCAGCTTTCCACTCGTTTCAGCCATTACTCGACTATACCTTTTTTTTTTTCTTTCTTTCACAAGGATTGTTTCTCGTTAGGGCGCGTTCCAATCAAAAGTTTCCAAAACGATGAGAGATCCGACGACGGCTTCTTTCCTTCGGTCCTTGGGACGTAGGAAACGGGGCCCAGTCCTTACGCGAAGTTTCCTCGTTACCCTTTTCCTTGCTCGCTTCGCTCCAATCGTCCCATAGGCGAACGTTCATTGGACGCGTTAAGCTTGAATCGCGAAGCGGCTTTATATTCGCGTCGTACGCGGACTCCAATTGTCGTTACACCATTGGGGGTCATTTCTATGATAGTCAATTTGACGCGTCGCGCGCGACTCGGTGGTCACCCTGGCGCTTCTATGACGCAGGAAGCGCGTCATTAGCGTCGACGTCGGCAGGAGGCGTCGAGGAGGCGAATTCTCGTTGGCGGATGTCGAGAGGATGGGCTTTTCTCTCATGGTCATTGTCACGGTCAGTTCCAATCAGAACTTCCAAGTGTCACTTCCTCTCCCGACTGCCCGACTGACTGCCTGTTTGTTTGTCTGATTCATTGACCGTCCCTTTCTCTCGTCCTCCTGGAGGATTCCATCCTTTCGTTGTACATATATATATATATATATATATATATATATATATACAGCCTCCTTCATTGGCCTTACTTTCTTCAGGCATCCTCATCCTCCAACTCTTTTCTACTTCACCGGATGCTCCTCTGGTCTCTCTGTGGTTTCGCATCGATCCGCTTCAAGTTGATTAACAGTTGTAAATTTAATTACCACCACAGTCTCTCCCTACCCGTTCTTTCTCGAGGGACTTTCCTTTTTTAGCATTTTTTTTTTGTTATTTCGCTCCTTCCTCTCTGTACTGCATCTTCCTTTCGCTGAGGCTTTGGTATTTTTAATTTTTTTTTTTTTTCTTTCACTCCCACACTTTATTCGCTTCGCGTGGAATCCTCGCTGTCTTCTCAGGCTCCTCTGTAGAATGGTCAGTCGGCCAATATCCTCCTTCTTCCCATGTATCCTTATTACCCGGTCACTGCTAGCACCGACGTGGGGCACCTGTATATCCGATTTATATCAGGGCCGTGCCGATAGTCCAGCGGGGCCCTGCGACGTCGGCTAATGTTATGTTCTACCGGATGGCACCGACTTTTGCCAGGAAACTTTAGAAGTTCCTCGCGAGTACCACTCCGGGATAATGAAACGATCCACAAGTTGTCGAGTTATTCCCCACAGCTCCTCCTCGGCTCTTCTCTATCATCCCCCTTCCCCCCCTTTGCATCCTTGCTTTCTCCCGTCATTCAATCTCTTCCCTCTCTCTCACACACGTTTTACTTCCTCTTCCCAGCAACTTCCGTTTCGCCGGATTTCACTCGGTGGCTGCCAACCTTCAGGCAACGTCTCAAAAGGCAGTAAAGGTTCTCGCTTATCCTATACGTGTACCCATCCACCCCGAGCCAGTCGCGATTTATCGGAATGAGGATGCTGGGCTACCCGCCCAACATACCCTATACAGATGAATACGATTTTATGTGACTTGGTGCATATACCTCTGTGTATATGTAGATACTGTGGACCGGGATATATATATATATATATATATATACTCTTTATATATGTATATTTAATGTGCACTTACATTCCTATATATTTAAAGATACTGTAGCTAGTGGCAGAAAAGGTAAAGGACGTTCAGTGGTACAGTCATTCAAAAAAGTCAATGACAGTCCCGTAGCCGCCATTGTGCCCGCATTTCCTTTCTGAATTACCTAATCGTTAGTCCATCGTTAATCACCTTTTCTTCTTTTTAGCTCGTCGGATTTTCGCATGGCTTATAACCAGAGCCACTCCCGACTTTCCCCTCCCGTCGTCCGCCATTATTTCTCCTCGTCTTCCCCCTTTAATTTCTTTCATCCCGCCGTTCCAGTCACACCGCCCCCCCCCCCCCCTCCC
>NW_014333409.1:311801-314399 GCF_000341935.2 Cephus cinctus
TCCCGCCAACGCTGCGGCAGATTCTACCTTCGCGCCTCCCCTCTCGCCCCGTCGTAACAGACGTCATATTCGCGAATTTCCAGGTGAGCATATTTACGCGATTATCTTGAAATTGCAGTCAGAAGTGCATGCCACTCGAGCGTGCGACCTTCTGCTGCAGCGTGGTTGGCTCTGACGTTAGCTGCGAGCAGTCCCTTATACTATGGCGAGGATGCTGCGCACCCGGAGAATGGTTTCGCGTAGGGCGTATACGGTATCTATAGTCCCGCTTACGTAATTACGCGACGCACATGTGCATAATGCAAACTGCCGAGGATCTGGTAGATTGCGTGCAGCTGCAACTAATGCGTCTCGAATCCCAAAGCAGGAGACGACGAGAGCCTAACCTACAGTAATAGACACCTGGACCCGATGATATTGCTGCTTACTCAACCTGGACCTACCTCACTTCGTATATACGTGAACTTGGCTCATGCACTTACTCCTGACGCTTGCACTTCCGGTTACCCGGTGCATCGTCAGGTAAAATTGCAATTTTATTCCATCTTCGGGAATTCGAGTTTTTTTTTTTTTTTTTTGAATTCCTTATCGGATGCTTCGCTAATGGGATATTATTATCTTTTATTTTTTTTTTCGAAATTTATTTTTCGTAATTTTTTTTTTTTTTTTTTTTTCGTTCGTTTTATCAAAGTATCGGCACTTGGGGTTAACGGATAGATTCGGGTATTGTCTATGCGCTTTATATCCGTCTCTCTTGCCATGTGTCTGCGCATCTAACGACCTAACCCCTATTTCTCTCTGGATGCGAATCGGAGCCATTAAGGCTGTCTCGAATAGCAGCTAACCGACGGTACTTTCATCCGGTAGCGACGGAAATGGTGTCCGGCGATTAATCCGCTTGGGCTATACCTACCGTACTATCTATATCGTAACGAGAGGATAGAGTTCACGTATGCCCTAGCACATTGCTACGGTCTCACCTATCTTATGGTAATCGCGTATTGTCGCTGAATTGCGGACGGCACTAATGCACCGCGTATCCAATCCTTCCTGAGGTATCCATAAGCACGGGAATTCGCGTACCTGACCTTTGGCAATTATCACGCGACTACGGCATATATGCGGTCCCACGTGTGACTTCTGGGCCTTTTTTCTTCTCTTACGCGTACGCTTCCCATACGCGATGAAAATGTCGGGCAATCTCGTGCGCCATCTTGGAATTTATCTTCTTCCTTACGTAACACGTGGTTCAAGTTCAGGGTACCGACAGCCAGCAAGGGCTGACCTCCGTGACCTCGGTCGACCGGATGGCAACCTTAAGCTGCTCTCGCAACCTCCTAACGTCGCTTCTAATTAACAGGAGACGGTGCGAGGCTGTGAGACGGGCGTTGATCTTGCCAGAGGGAGTGGGGGGAGTGAGAGAGAGGGAGATAATGTCTTATCTGCCGCTATACTATTCGTGGGAGAATTTCTACTGTGTGAACGGTCACAGTACGTGAACGCATATATATTTCTTATTTATATACCCGTACCCTCCCGCTGCACTTATTTCCCTTGTTTGCCATATGTGCACGCACCTTGCGCCTGCGCTCCTCGAGTGCACTTGGGCTCCTTCAATTACCGTGTGAACTACATTAGTACAGTTTTGACATTCCTACGTCCACCTATCTGTTACGTTGAACTACGAAATTTTTTTTTACACGTCTAACGCCATATCGCGTGGGTGTCGCGTGCGGCTTAGACCCTCGTAGAGGACGCTGGTTAATATTTTTTTTTTTTTTGGAAACGAGGTAAACAAACTTCATTTTATTTTATTTTCGAAAATTTCCATCCGATCCACTCTTTTACATGGTCGCGAACAATTTTTGGGACGATTTTGAAAAACTTTGTTTTTCAATTTTTTTTTTTACATATTTCGACCGCTAAACTTTCGCGATTATTCGTAGGTTTTTTTGGGGGGGACTGTCTCTCGGGTGGTTTCGACGGCGTTGCCGAGCCCCGCTATGCTCTGATCCTCGTCGCGTCTTCGTGCCCGGGACGCCCTCTCGTGGCTCAGTAAATATTCCCAGCCGAACGTAAGACTTGCGGAGGGAATGCTTTCTCGAGTGTACTTTGGATTTGTTAAGTTTCCCACGATTTCTAGTCGTTTCCCTTTTAACTCGTTAAGGAGGTTTTCTTTTTGCCCCTTTGGAAAACGAGGGCGAACTCTGGCCGTCGCTGCAACCCTTTCTGTAGCGCAGGATGGCTGCCACTCGGCCATTGTCTACCCGTTAATTAGATGGCTGTTTAATAAGACATTTTTTTTTCTTTTCTTACTTTCAACGTCATCAAAACCCGAACTATAAACTCGTCGCGATCTTAATGCTTTTTCTTACCTATTTCAGAAGCTGAAAATTCATACCCACGGAGTCTCGACCCGCGGCGATCACGACGCGGACTACGTCCCGGTACGGCGCTGCGATTCCGTGAGTTTTAACCTGGTCTTTTTAATAGGATTATAAGATGTAAATGGACTTGAGTAAGAAAGAGCAATGGCGAGGGGTGGGACTAACGGAAGGGCTTCAATTTACCATTTTTTTTTTTTTTTTTTTTTTTTTT
>NW_014333409.1:314447-315480 GCF_000341935.2 Cephus cinctus
CCCCTTTTTTTTTTTTTTTTTTTTTTTTTTTTTTTTTTTTCTATACAATGGGGGTTACCAAAATATTATTAAATGAAAGTTTCAATGGCGCGAATGCTAATTGCCGTTGTTTTGTAAAAAAACAAAAAAATATATATATTTAGTATCCATGAACCCCGTCAGCATTGACTCTGCTTTTAAGAAAATGTTTTTTTTTTTCGTTTGCTTTTTCAAAATTTTTTTTTCTTCTAATTCTATTTCCTCATGTAGCCCAACTCGCATTCCACTGACATCCTTGGGCATTTCTTCGTTATATATATATATATATATATATTGAACAGTGTATTTCTTTCTCTCGTACGAATATAGCTGACGTTACGCGAGGTTTCTGTAATGGTATTTCTTACAGGAGAATCCACTGTAATTTTCAACCATTCAGACCGTGTACCACCCTCTCTCCCCCCCGAGCACCCTCGTGTACTATACTCACCATTCCACGATTCATCCCTCCCTCTGTTGCTATCGTGAGCATCGACCAACCCTTTTTTTGCCCTATCGTCTCTTTTCCCTCATCGCGACATTCTCCCTTCTGAATTCGTTTCACTTTATTCGCATTGAAAAGGAAATAGAAAAATATATATATATATATACACATGTACATCTACCTTATGTATGTCCGTATACCTTGTGCCATGTATGCATGGGCGGTTGGCTGCAGTGCTACGTGCACCAATCCTCATCTTCAACTTCTACTTTCTTTTTATTGCTTTTACCTCTTTTTTTTCTTCTTATTTTTTTTCCCCCCCACTCTTCATCTCTTTTTCTCTTTCCTATATCTATCGCCTCGCTCCTTCTCCCGCCCTTGCGGAATCTCCGTCGCGGAACTTTCTCGCTCGACGACCGAATGCCAGCATAGCGCAAGGTTAATTGAAATCAAGAGCTGCATTGTGAACACGGCTTTAGCTCAGCAGCCACGCGAATAAGCCCGTTTTTTTCCACTCAGATTCAATCAACCACGCTGCTTCTCATATAATTGCCCATAGTCCTTTATCGC
>NW_014333409.1:315629-323984 GCF_000341935.2 Cephus cinctus
GGAGGGGGCTCGAATTCGTAGTCAGCGATCCCAAAAATCCCTGTACGCCATGTTTTCTTGTAAAATTTTGTATAGGATTTTAGCTCGAACATATTTTTGTTCGTTCTGGCGGTAATGGATTAATATGATCTTGATCATACATATACACATATATACATATATATATTTATGGATCGACGGGTCAAACAGTCACTGGCGATATATGCTCCGACCGATAAGACACGTTGATAAATACAAAAATTGTTATTGAATACTATATTTATGTGTTATTACCTAATTGACATAGTATATATGTATATATACATGCGCGTATAAAATGAGTCTACATATTTTCGCCAAGCTTCGTCGGTTCTTCAGCCTGCAATGGTATCTCGGTAAGCGTAAAAGTTCGTTAAGTCAAAATCTACGTAAAGTTCCTAGTAAAAGTCAAATAGCATATTTAAATGAAAAAGAAAAGGTATTTTGGTAAAAAAAATTATTTTTTTTTCCACCATGCCCACAAGCACTCTTCTGTACAGCAGTACACGCTGTATCACTTTTTATACGTATACAGTTGTCTTCATCTTGAATGGACCCAACCATCCATACGTGTACATGCTCTCGTATTGTTCTGTCAGATGAAACGCTCTGTACTACATTATACACGTAGTCGCAAAAATCCCTATACGAATCCCGCCTATCGCAGATACGTCACTTACCCGCATACGTACATAACCGTATGCGTATGTTCCTGTACCAAGCGAGATATCGGTATCGAGCCGAAACTTCATTGTAGCAATAGAAATACGTATACGCAGTGTCTACGGTATGTTTCACGGAAGCCGGAGAAAACTTTGAATATAATATGACGACGGGGTAAGGACGATATTGCAGGAAACGCGAGTACCTAAGAAGGTGGACCAGTGTATTTGTTAGGTAGCGAGCCGACAACAGTGGCGCTGTGAGGAATTTTCTTTAGAATAATAATAATAATGCCGTGAATGATAATGATAAAAATCAAAGAGAATAATAAAAAGAAGTAACAATAAATTAAACGTCATAATTGCCATTTATTTTATTCTTACGTTTATCGCACTCGCGAATCATTCGTCAATACTCGGTAACCTGCCTATAACGGGTGTTTCTACGTCCTCGTTTCCTTCACTCAATTTTGCAACCCTCATACGACGTTTCCGCTTCCGCGACGATAATTCGTCGCGTTGCTCGCGATATCAGGGCGACCTACGATATTACCCTGTCGAACGATCGAAAACTGCACGCAGCTGCGTAATATTGTGTCGGGACGGAAATCAATGGAAAACGTTTCGAGGGTTCTTTGTTGCGTTTTCTCGTTTTTTTTTCTTTTCGAATTTTTTTATCAATATTACGACGTCGTTCGTCCACGTTGTTATTTGGGTCGACTTATGGGCAGTTAGGCGGGTCAGAAGAGGACGAACATGGCTTTGGGCTTATATCTTAAGAAAATAGGCTTTGTTGAACTTTCAGTTTCAGTCTGTACCCTCAGTGACTGCAATTACCTTGGCTATTGTATCGCTATGATTTTATGTGCATCTTGGCCCTTTGTTATTTATATAACTGCGATACTCTTTGTACGTGCAGCGTTTAAGCGGAAGGACTGGATTCAGTCTGTATTGCGTCTTAGTACGTAATCTATCCATAGATACAGTTACTATCCGACTGCCTCGTGTGTACTTACCGAGATATGGAGCTTTCGTCGCCCAATAGATATATCCCTTTATACAGATGCTTCGCGTATTCCCGGCACGCCTCGCATATCCACATATTGCATTTCTGCGAGCAAGTGAACGCTCGATGAGGCTCTTTGGTGGTTAAGTGCAATCCCTCCCCACCCGCGTCTACAGCCAGCGTCTTCGGCTCTGGTAAATCTTTAGGGCAGGGGTTGGCGGTAACCCACCTGGTATATTTAAGGGTCGCTAACCCTTAGGTCCGATCTTTGCCTTTTAGCGGTCAAGATGGCGGACACTTCGTCTGTAATTTTTATATTTAACGCTACGTGTATTTTCGGCAATTTACGCAAATCTTATAGGTCTGCTTTCTGGGGGGGTTTTTAATATTGTTTTTTTTTTTTTTTTTTTTTTTTTTTTTTTTTTTTTTTTTTTTTTTTTTTCTATTTAACCCTTATTCGCCCCGAAATCCCTATTTCACAGAATACGCCACAGTGAGCGGTGAGGTTTACCTCGCACTGATGTACTCGATGTACCTATAGAAATATGATAGGTATATATCTATATATAATATATCCGTATATACGTATATATATATATATATATATATATAGCTGCGCGTGTATGAGCGCACGAAGGAAACCGCGTCCGGAAACCGGAAGTGGCTTTGCGTCCCGACGATCTCTTATTTTACGGCTCGATTTCATTCGGCACTTGACGTCACAGTGAAATTCAACCCCTTGCCGGAGGAACGGTTATATAAGGTGTTCGTATAACGCGAGCCTTAAAGCGACCTCAAGAAAATTCGATCGACAATGCCCAGACGTATCCCGTATAAATTGACTTATCGAATTTCTCGGTTGGCGTCTCGTCGAATGAAAAAGAAAAAAAGAAAAAAGAAAAAGAAAAAGAAAAAGAAAAGATTGCCGTCGCGACGGAAGGTCTGTCGTTTCTCGGTAGGAAACAAACCGGCACCTTCCTCGCGGCTCAATCCGCCGGTTCATTTGAATAAGTCGCCTGGAGGATGCACCCCCCCACCACCTACCACCCCCTTCAACCCCAGTTTTCAATCGGAGCCCTCCCCCCCTATCCCACTGTAGCCGATACCGCGAAGAGGCGTCCCGTTTCCGCGGCTATTGAAAACCCTCTGAAAAGCCACCCACCTACCTCCCTACCCCCCTCTTCCCCCCCTTTCACCCTCCTCCCTCAGCTTCTCAGCTATCCAGTAATTCCAATGGTCATATTTTAAACGTCTCTCGATGCAAATCGCGATTAGTTTTTTACTTTACTAACCGAGCTTTCTTGGTATTCCAATTTCTACCTCTCTATCTCCTTTCCCCTCCAGCCCCTTATTCCGCACTATTTTTCCGTTTCACTCTTTTTTTTTTTTTTTGGTTTTTTTAATATCTCTTTTTTTTTTTTATCTTGCGCACTTTCCTCTTCACTAGGTCCTCACGCGAAACTATCCCTTTGGCAAGTCAAAAAAGGAAAAGCTTGAGGGGTTGCGAGAAGTCTGGCGGAAGGGGGGGGGGCGGAGAGGGCCCGAGACGTTTGCCTGTGTAAATATTAAGAAAGGATTTTCAAATAAAGCGAAACTTCCCTCTCGTTCTGGTTCTCCAGGAGCAGCGGCTCTCACCCCTTTTCCACCCTTAACCATCCGGAGGCTCCCTTGATAGGTACTTCACTGGGAACAACGAGAGGAACGCCGAGAATTCTTTCTTTGAGACGAATTCGCGAGTTCAAGATCCCTTTTCTCGTTTCCAGTTGCCGTTCTCAGCATCCCTTTCAGTTCCTTGCGAATAGTCGTTTTTTTTCTTTCTTCTTCTTAACCCTCTTCTTTACTTTCCCTCTTTTCCGTACGTTCCTAACGTTGTTCGGGACAAGAGCGTTCTCGGTGACCGTTCCTACCGGTGATTCACGTGTAACCGACTGCGAACACGTCACGCGCATTCCTGTATTACTTTTATTCGCGAATGGGACTATCCGATGATTCGTTATTTCGAGGAAAGTCCATTATCGTTTATTGGTCGTTACCAGGCGCCAGAGTAATTTTCTTGGAGTAGCCTAATAGCCGTAGGCGGATATATACAGCTTCCGGGATGTAGAGTGTTGTTCGGGCAACACGGTACCGTTTTAGTTCTGTGCGATATTACAGATTGCTGCCTAAAGTTTACCACACCTTTCGCACAGTAACGTACGTACGTACGTGCATTACTATCGGACGTATCGGCCACGTAAACGGTCTTTTGTACTACGAAAATTGCTGTGACGATTACAGATATCGGATGGCGAACGATTGATAGGGCTGATTCTTTAGCCCGATTCGAAGGCCGTTTTTATTTGCTTCTTTCTACCTTGCGAATCTAGTCCGGATAAACCGTAGTGGAGTAAGAAATTTTGCAGCTTCAAAGTTTTGAAGAAATTTTTTTTCCTTTGATTTCACCTCATTTCACTCAACCAGCTGTACCCTTCCTTTCCATTCGCACCCCTCCGTCCCTCGTCACAGTCACGTTCAGAGGGCATCTCATGCAGCCTAAAAACACTGGCTTGACAGAGGCCCCCTACTGGCATTTTCTACCGCAGTAGGTACACGCTACGAACTCACCCTGCCTCCACTCTTTGTATATACATACCCCGTTCGCGATAACTCGGCATCTCTAATTTTCTTTTTGACTTCTTCCAACCCTCGTCTTTGTGTCCAGAATTTTTCTGAATTGCGCTTGAGAAAAATCTCGCGACTCCTCTCAGCCACGGTTAGCAACCCTTCAGCTTTTTAAACCCCGTGCACATCTCGTACCTCACGTGGCAGCCTGCACGTAAAATCCGTCCTGCTCGTGTATTCCCGTACATCTCTGAGAGGGAATTTGTAGCTGCCTCCGTATATAACACGGTTAATTTTCCGATCCCGCGGGCCGGGCGTCCTAGACGCTGTCGTACTTAGCGTCGGCGTCTCGATAGCGGCTGCACCGAGGGGTCGACGTTGCCAGTGGCTTAATTGAAAATCGCACGGTAGCGACGCGGCAGACGCGACGGGCGTCGCAAACCCTCGTTCCGCAGTTATTTAACCAGTTACGTATATACTTTTGATTATGGGGGCGGCCTGATGCGGGTGGCACTGTGACTACTATATTATTTAAGGATGACACTTTCAGGCGACGTATCCACCCCCTTTGAAGAATTCTCCGGCTCCAATCCCTTTCTCCAAGTGGCCAAGTGTCGACCTACGTTCATTATACGACCATTGTTAAGTTTTCCATAGATACCCCTTTACAAAATAACCTACCCCCTTTCCCTCCGAGCCCTTTCTCCCCTCCGACTCTTTTGTCTCTGGCCAGACAAATATCTAGTCTTACCTACCATTATACTGCGGCTCGTTCGCTCCTTCCGGGCTTTAACGCGATTCAAAGCGTCACCCTTTATCACTGTTATTATTGCCTATCCACTCCTACTTATATCTACACACGTTCTCTCTCTCTCTCTCTCACTCACTCTGTACCGACCCTCGATATCATTTACCTAGGAACCGAATGGAGCTTGGCTCTTTCATGACCATTACTTACCTAACCATCCAGCTGAAGCACTGTTACCGAAATCTTTGTGATTTCAATCGGGGATGCTGGGATCTTTTAGGGGTTGACCCTGTACCCGACGCACCCCTTCTGTTGCAGTGTCAAGACTTTTCTTTTTCTAGTCTAATATCGTGGCTATACGAATGCAGTTCAACTTCGGCAAAGCAACCCCCCTTTTTGCGCATAGGTAATCCACCGGGGGTAGTTGAAATCCCCTTGTGAGGGTTGACTGGCTCACGGAGCCTATACCCTCGTCAGGTGGGTCCCCGCCGCAGCTTTTCGCGAAGGTACGGCCGACACGGAACCCGGGGGTAGTAAAGTCAACCCCTAGCGTGAAGCTTCCTCGCCACTGAAACGAGAGGATTGCGGCTGTAAATTGTGACCGGTCTTCCTCGCGAAGCCTCGAAGGGGCTGCGAACCTCGACGTCGACGACTCCACAGTTTCGATTCCAGTTCCAGCCCCGTTTCAACCCCCTGGACTGTCATCCAGCCCTACTTCTTTATCTCATCCCGACCTATGAAGACCCTAGCCTCCCCTAGGCTCTTCGCGAACACTCTTGGCAACGGTTCCGAAATGCCTGTCACGATACTGAAAGTCTAAGAGTGCCTCTCGACGAGGGATGAAAAATTGAAAAGTCAAAGCCCACCCCTCGATTATCACTTTCGAGTTCGATCTGCACCTTGAAGTCGACCGTGGTCCAACCCTTCTCTTTTGGGGTACCGTAATTCTTTTTCTACCCCATAATCTCTTCTTGTCCCTATTAGCTATCGCCCGGCCCTGTACACTGACCTGCCTCAAGTTAGCATCGGCAGATAATAAAATTTAATTTTCACTCCGACATCGGCACACTTTACAGGCTACAGTAAACTCTGATAAAATCAAATACACGTGACTTCTCTTAGGAGAAGAATATTAAAAACAAATGGCACAGTATCGAGTCAGCCCAATGTGATTCTTTGGTTGTCCTATACCTCTTTTTCTTCTTCTTCGTTGCTGGCGCTAACTCGAACAAGTCCGCCCTGGAAATAGTTGACTGTATATCACTGGGGTGGATCCCGGAATGGCCAGGACCGGCAATGCGTAGAGGCTCTGGCATCCCTCGGGCATCGTTATTCACAACTACCCCCAGCTACATGGGATCCGAAGGGGGCTGCACAGAGAGCGAGGACGGCGCCTCTGGCTTCGGTCACGCGGAAGGTACCTCTTCTATTATTCAGATGGCACTGAGGAGCACGGACGTCTCGGCGGGTAACGCCTCCCACCCTCTCTTGAAAAACCCTTCGGCCATCCCCTCGAGCTGCTCTTGCCCTCTGACCAATCTTGACTCTGTCAGCCGACCATGCCCGATACGTTCTTTTCCCCGATACACCTGGAGGAGACGGTCGAGTCGTCAGTTCGCGGACCACCGACAAGAATTCCATTCCGCATTGCATTTAAGGGTTGCAGTACCGTCTAGTCTTAACAAGGGTTCGCTTTGAGGGATGTTCCTGTTGGACTCGTCCCCTATTATTTCTCGTATTGCACTGTATATTTTTTTCCTTTCCTTTCTTCTACCCTCTTTTACATAGCTTTTTGCATATATATATATATTCCGGAAGGTTTGTCCGTTTCCTCATCTTTTATAAATGCGCCAACTGGATGAATATGCCAATTTACCGTTAGCCCCGCGAATCATCCCCCATAGTGCTCGCGCCCATTTTTCAACCCCCATACCTCCCCTCGGTAGTCCTTCCCATGCCTATTTCATCGTCCACTATGATTCCAAGAGTAGATTGCACTTTCGGTCAGAGTTACGTTACGCAGACCCTCAATATTCGAACTGCCCCCTCCCACCCGCCCCGTGGACGATCCTTGATATCCATTAATCGCAATGTCCAGGATATCCCGTGTTCTCTCTGTTCCTTTATCTACTTTTATCTCTCTCCCATTCGCTCATCTACAACGACCTTGTTTAAGAGGGCTAAGACCGTTCGCCAATGTCCGGAATTATAAGGGTGTTTTTTTTTTTTTTCGTCCACGTGCAATAGACCACCATTTTTTTTCGGGTCGATGAAAAAAAAAAAAAATACAAAAGTTTCATTCCCACCCTTAACGACGTCTCACAGCCGCGTATTACATTAGGGTAAAAATGACACGAGACAGGGCGAAAGAGAGAGAGCGAAAGTAATTCCGTCAGAGACACTGAGATACTGCGTGAAAGGGAGTGGTGGAACAAAAAAAAAAAATAGAATTTCGAGGTAAAAAAAAAGAGAGCTATTGGCTCGTAGGGGTAGGGAAAATCGCGTGGCGTAAAACTCTCGTCACGGTCAGCGAGCGCCGCGATGGTTCTAGGGGCTCTTGCCATTCCCATCGTATCCCCGGTAACCCCGAATCCAACGTCCCGCCCGGACGAGAAACGGCAGCAGCCACCTGTCCAACCCTTGGGCGGTAGGGTTGAAGCTAGAGGGTGGAAGTGATATACACGGAGCCATTGCCAGTGTACATTCCGGACAGGGTTACACAGTTTCCACGTGAAATATTGAGCTCGAGCGCCTGGGGTGTACAGGGCCGTTCACCCTGGCCTCCCTCGCAACTGGGACTTGGTCCACGTGACCTTTGCCATCGCCCTTTCTACCGTCAACTCCCCCTCGCTGATCCCCACCCCACTCCTTTCACCCCCTCAGCCGCCCCTTTCCGCACCACTCACTTCCGGCGCGAAACCGCACGTCCGGCATGAAAGAACAATCTGCTCGGCCCGGAAAATATTAATAACCTTGCCTACCTCCTTCGCTATCATCCCTTACGAAGCCACCCTCCGTTTGCTCCCCTATCAGCCACCCTCTGTCCAACCATCTTCCCCTGGCAGGAATATCTCACTCGATCCGTACCCCTGGAGTGCATCGGATATTCGCATCGTCCGGAGGTGATCTACATGGTGCATTGTGCGTTTCATCCCTTATTCTACATATTCGCACCCCTACACCCGAAGGTCACAGTCCTCCCACCGATACAGGGTCTACCTACGGCAACCCCTAGCGTGATCTCGCGGACGGGGAGACTGGAATAAAAGAATCTTCATGGCTCCAGGGCTCTTTCAACCCCCTTTTGTTTCTATCGGAAC
>NW_014333409.1:325501-326643 GCF_000341935.2 Cephus cinctus
GGGGGGGGGGGGGGGGGTGGCGCTAAGGGTGGTAGGTAAATATATGACTGCTATAAATCCTCTCACACCACGTCCTTATGTATGCCAAATAATAGTGTGAGTTACTATATCTATATATCTACTATTCCTACGTCAGTATGAAGATTCCTCATATACATATATATATATATATATATATACATATTGCAGGTTCGCTGAAAATATATCTATAGCGTTATAAGATATATATGTATACTGAGTGACTTTCATAACAGACGTAATATTAGTTATAGAAGTAGCAGTAGTAATTCTAGTAGCACTAGTAGTAATGGGTCAGTCGACAGCGTACACTGTGTCTAGTAATGGCAAAAGTAGTACCTGTCTACTCGTCGGACCGTATAAACGTAATACGATTCGCTTATGCGATTTCATTATGTTTATTTTTCATCCCCTTTTACGTCTCTCTTGCTTCTTCATCTTGTTATCCCATTTTCGCATCCCGTATCTTTCGCCATGTCAGGATTTCTCGACAAGACGATACACAATCGACGCGTACGAATTTTCGTGAAATTAGAAGTAGCGCGCGATTCTCGACGATAGCGTAAAATTGCGAAAGGCCGTAAAATCGGCAGGTTTTACGAGCGACTGGTAGAATAGGAGAGAGAAAGAAAAAAAAAAAAAATGTTAAAAATGACGTCATTAACGGTCAAAGGCATCATCGCTACTTTATATCATGTATATATGCGTCTCGCAGATATTTCGTTCTAAACCCGTGACGTCTACCCTTGGCCCCTTTTTTTACCTTTCACTCCCCTCACCCAACCCCCCAACTGCCAGTAGTCACCCTCGGCGGTAGCTTCGCCCTCGCGAAATTTAATGAAGGTTGTTAAAAGTCGCACGAAGGGAAAGCGAAGCTTTTTAAGCGGATCCTGTCGAAAGGGAGAAAACGTGGGAGTTTCGGTAGGCGGTGCGCGGGGCCTTTGGAGTAGAGTTTTTAGGTAGGTACGTCAGTGGTGGGGAGTGAAAGAGAGTACACGGCTCGAGAGGGCTAGTGGGAGTCCTCGTGAGGTTTTTCCATACCAGGGCAAAGTGGTGGAGTATTTTTGTGAGTCTTCGGGAGGAAGAGGACGATGCAGGTTACGGTGAGGGGGCGGTTGGGGGGG
>NW_014333409.1:326753-327830 GCF_000341935.2 Cephus cinctus
GGGGAGGGGTAGGGGGTGGTACATTTAATATAAAACGTTGCCGGTAGCCTCACTACCCCGCTTGCACAATCGATGTCCTGGACCAAAGATTGACATTAATTTATTTGTGCCCGCACCCCTTCGGGCCATAAACTACCCTCTCTTTCTCTTCTATCGGCCGCCCCTGATCCCGCCCCACGTCGCGCGGTCACTACGTCCTTTCAGGAGCAGGGCTATGGCTCTATCCCGGTACAGCACTATATTGTTTCTTTTATGAAGATTACACCCTGAATCATGAACGCGGCACGGACGGGCCACGGAAATTATTACCCGCCCTGGCCATACAACCCCTATACGTGCATACGTACCGCCAAGCCCACCTACCGGACAGTTTCCACCCGTTACTCAACTGCCATCTCTCTTGGGAGTGCTAGGGTATGAGATCGAGCCGATGGGGTGCATTGGTGGTAGGTATACCTGAACGTGACGTCGGTTGGCGCACGTAGACATCCTGATTCGCATTTGCTTCCTCGTGGCTTGGAGATTGACTTCCCTGCGAGCGCCCGTTCTCTTTTGAGGTTATTAAAAGGCACGTATTTGCACGGGATAAATAAAATTCCATCGTGAGGCAGGGAGGCTGTATCGCGATGAAAATGCATTCGTAAGGGTGTTTATTAATTTTTTGCGTTCGTAAGGCTTTACGAGCTTTTTTCATGGTTTCTTTATTTATTTATTTATTTTTTTTTTTCTTTCCTCAACAAAGTCTCTCGTGAAAGAGTCAAGGATTACAACGCGGACGCAGCCAGCCCCCTTTGACGTTAATCATTACCGTGGAGTTTACGTGGTCCGGGCGCCAGGAGAGAATCCAGTCTATCTCATCCGTTCAGGTGTTAGCCGCCTCCTCCGGCGTTCCGCGGGTATCGCTCCGCTCTAGTTTATCTCGGCTCTGGCCTTAGGGGTGGGTTTACACGTGATACGTCTTACGGAGGCTGGTTGCAGCGTGTGCACTTTTTTTTCTTCTCTCGCTCTCGAGTTTCAGGTACTTAGTAGCACACCGCGTGTGTATGTGCTCGTGGAGGGTAGGTTGCTAGGGGGTGG
>NW_014333409.1:328169-332829 GCF_000341935.2 Cephus cinctus
AGGGAGGGGAGGGTGCAGGCTTCTTCAATGGAGATTAATCAGAGACACCTATTCGCGCCTGTCTCGGCTTCCTCGTCGTGTTCTCCATCCCCTATTCTTTTCTACCCCTGCCTGCATTTCATCCCTTATTCCCTCTCACTCCTTTCCCTTGCGAGCTCAGCGTTTTTTTCCTTCCTGGTTTTATGGCTATCTCCCCTCTCTCTCTCACTCTCTCAAGCCCGGTAACCCTCGACAATGCAGACGACCCTTTGTGTCCTCCGCTGCTTTGTCTAATGCCTGACGAGATGGAACCTTCCTCCGGTTTTCTGGATTTTTCGAGAAACACCCGGTACGCCGCGTGACGTTCGCGTTCCGGTACCTCGAGTGCATCGACGACGCAACCGGATACGATTTGATTATCCGACTGGTGGACGAAAATTTTACACCCGTTAGATTGCCCAGGCGACGAAGTTTGGGTTCGAAAGAAATTTTGGTTTTTCATATCACGTCTGATTATTTTCACGAAAATTAATGATCACGGAAAATCGTGCATCTCGTTAATGAAAATTCATCGGGATCGGCCAAAAAATTTTGTTGATAACGAAAGTATTTACGAATATAAATTTCACTCGGCCCTTTCGCTTTTTGACATTTAAACTCCGACACCTCCGGGACATTTTTCAGCCTTCGCAGATTTACTCCCGTCTCTCCTTAGTGCTTATGTATATATATAGATATTACCAACCTCATACCTCTACCCCGCTCACCACGGGACACTCCCTTTTTCATGTAGACTTTCACTCTTTCTCGTACTTTCTCCCTTTATCTCTCGTTCGGGGTATCAAATTTAAGCAAACGCCCTTTGCAGCTGCTTCGGGGTTCGGCCCACTTTCCCGTAATGTCTTTCTCCCCATTTTCCAGGAGCTTCGCGGCTACCTCCCCCCTCCTCTTTCCTCCCTCCCCTCTCTGTTTCATCCCCCCTCGGTATCCTTCTTCCGTTGATTCGCGTACTTCGACTTGGCATCCTAGCTTCTTCGGCCTCTGGTACCTACGTTCTATTACCCCTCCCTCCCCCTTCCCCTCCCCGCTCCACCAATTCATGTCTCGCAAAAAGTCCCACCAAGTCACCAGCTTCGGTGGAAAATGCGACATCTGTAATTTTTCCGGAGCTTCTTTTTTTTTGTTCATCGCCCTTTAAAACCACTCATTTTCTTTGGGCTCTCAATATCTTATCCTGCGTCTGTTCCGACACAACGATAAGCACTGCGCGTCTCTATCTTCGTGTAATCGCTGGAGGGATAACAGCGAGCTAGCTAGGACCCTCCGAATCCTCCGTGTTCGTTTCATCGAAACAGCCACGGGTCTCTAAATAATTATCCTACCCTCTCGGTCCTAAGTGTCTTAGACACGAGTCAACAAACAACCCAATTACGTGGTTAAACATTAAGCGACGACGCTTCGAAGTCTCGTGTTTGCGGCCCGGAGCTTCCTGCTGAGGTCGCTCCGCTGCGCCCCTCTTTCGCCTTCTTACAGTGATCGTTTTCGATCTGGTACAGGAACGGCCCCGATGAGCTCGCAGAAAGTGCGGAGCTTGGATTTTATAATTTTGCAAATTTCATAATTCTGCGGAAACTCGTGGTTAAGCGGAGTCTGAAGTACGACGGCGAGGGGGGAGAGAGGTGGGGGAAGGGGTAAAAATTGTGCCCCCCTCACGCTTCGTGCCCCCTTAAGGTCCGCCAGGAGTGTTCAATGGCTACGCTCGAGGCTGTAACTTTTCTTTCTCCCGAGTCACCAGCCAAATTCATCTTCGGTATGAAGGGCGAACGTGCCAATTTGAAAAAAAAGGAGTAAGAGAAAGAAAAGGAGAAGGAAGAAAAAAATCTGTCGCCTGACAACCTTTGAAAATGGTGGTGGTGTCGTCGAGCCAATTTTCCAGTGGGACCCGCGTTAGCGAACCGGTGCTTGGGTACCGAAAAGTCGGCGGTCTCTCTCTCTCTCTCTCTCTCTCTCTCTCTCTCTCTCTCTCTCTCTCTCTCTCTCTCTCTCTGCTGGTCTCTACTTTTCCTGGCTTTTCCTCTCGAGCTTTACTCTTTTTTTGGGGGGAGGGGCTGCTACCCCTACGAGCACGTGACCAGGGGTACGTGTTCAGCTCGGCTATACTCGGCAGGCCTCGGCAAGGTTCGGCGGTCGATAGAGCAAACACGGCCGCGCCCCAACCCCCTCCTCCCACCCCCGGGAAACCATGCTTGGGTGTTCGGGGTGGTACAGACGAAAATTCATCCCTTCTCCGTCTTCCTCTCTCTCTCTCTCTCTCTCTCTCTCTCTCTCTCTCTCTCTCTCTCTCTCTCTGTGGTACCTCCTTGTAAAACCCATTTCAGTGTATCCTGCTCTCTCTGTCTCTCTCTTATCCTCCTTCGCCTCTTACTACTCACCCAATGTATTTCCCTCGAAAATAGCTGGAATATCATAATTATTACAGGCGTTACACCATCAGTGGTCTCGACGAGGAACTCGCGAAAACTTACTCGAGTATCTCGCGAGGATCTTGTTCGGCGTGACGCGCGAGGATTTACGTGCCAGCGTCGACCCTTTGTACCAGAGCATCTCCACCCGGAGGGGGGGTCCCACCCGTCCTTCAGGAAACGACTCGACCTCGCGCTTATCCTCATTGCGCGATTATTCTCACCACGTGGGTCACGCTCGAGTACTCCTTATGCCGTTTAACCCGCACTGTATAGTTGCTACTGCGTGTACAGTGCTATTCACCCTGGACGCGTCTCTCTAAATTTTGACAGCTGTCACGTGGTACCTGAAGTTAGTCAACTTACAAGGGTCGTCCAGTCGAGGATCCATTGGCGCAGATCCATCGATGGAGATATCGTTGGTTTGATTTAATTTTTTAAAATATATTTTCAAGGAATCTCACTATACGGGTGTAAAAAAATTCTCTAGCTGACATGACAGGAACGATAGTCGGCTGTGGTGTAATCGCTATCTCAGCCTTATTCACTGAGTCCTCCCTCCCTCCCTTTTTCGTTCACTCCCCCCCTCGCCCCTGGCGGATGATACTCAGACGGTGCTACAAGGGTGAAAGATGGCTCGGGCTGTCAGGCTTTAATGCCACCGGGAGCACCCCTGCCATCGTGCACACCCCCTGTCGATTAAACCGGATGCATGAAATTTCCTGGTAAATTTCCACGGGGCCTTTACGCTGCCTTGGCACGATCCTGAGGTACACGTGATACGCCTACCGCAAGTGGTGCATATATCTATATGCGATACGCGATAGTAAATTGTCCATTCGGCGGGCCGAAAAATAATTTGCGTAATGTGTAAAATGGCGCTAGTCAAGGATGCGTGAGGGTGGGTGGCGAAGGGAGGAATAAAATGAGGAGGACTGAAAGAGACCACAAGAATACCCAACCCCCCCCTGGCATTCTTCTATTTTTCCAGGAAAGAATTTTTCATGTCACTTCATTCTTCGTCCTTCTTCTTTCCTTTCATACCATTCTCCATCCATCTCCCTCGCTCTCTTTTGTTCTTCGTTTCGCCCTCTCCTCCCCTATCCTCGTCGTCCCTAGACTTCTCGTACTCGGGATGAAATTTCCACTGTACGCCAAGGCGGGGGACATACCTGCTATGCAAGCAGGGCAGTCCTTCGTAATAATCACGGCGGTATACGGCTTCAAAGCGTTATCTAGGTTCACTGTTGCCGACCCCAGCTCCCTCCTGCCCTTAGCAATACCAGGGGTCGCACCAGCTAAGGGATGAGCCCGTTACACACCATGGTAGATTGCTCCCGGCGCATTCGCGTGCTTACCGGATGAATTCTCCAAGAGGTCCAAAGTCGAATCTCTGCTTTTCTCGTTTGGCGCCTGCCGTCTTTGATACGTCGCGGGGTAGTCGGCAAATGGGATTGCATTTTAAATTACCACGCGATTGCACTACCAAGCGAGAGTTTCACGCGATCAAGGTTCACGCCCTTCCGGATCCTGAACTCCTAGGGGATAGAGTTTCGAAGCTCGGACGCCGAAAGAATTTCTGCCGGACGTCCGGCGAGGTGAAAGAGGAATATCTAATAAAGCCACTTGTCCTCCCGGCTATTCCAAGGGAGGTTAACTACCCATCTCTCACCCTCTTAAAGCCCCCTTCCCATTTTCTCCCTCCCTCGGTAATTCTCCATCCAGGAACCACGTGCGTGGAACGACACGGCCATACTTTTTTTCCCCCCCCCCTATCTCTTTCACTCTGGAACCAAGGAAAAGCACCCTCATGGCATTCGACGAAAAGCTGTAGCATCCCTCTGTCAGTTGGCAAATATCAACCACCCCCCTTTCGGCCACCAATGGGAATCCCGAATCAGTACGGCTCGCTGCTGTTTTAATATCACATTTAATCATCGTCCCGGTGACTGTTACCCCCCCTATCCACCCACCGCGCAATTTTCCCCAAGGAATTCTCTCGAAACAGCTAGGCAGGTATATTCCCAACTTGGCAACTGGTTGGCAGTAATTACGTAAGTACCGGCGGCAAAATGTATACAAGACTGGAACCGTACGGTTGGGTTAGGATTTTGCGCGTTTCCTTCTAACGTGCAATAAATTCGCCGGAAGGGAATAAAGCGATTCACGGTGAAAGGTAGAGACTTCCGGAATGAGAGTAAAGGGAGGTATGACGGGGG
>NW_014333409.1:333172-336768 GCF_000341935.2 Cephus cinctus
CGGGGGGGGGGGGGGGGGACGGGGAAGCGTGGGAATATTTGCAAGAGTCGAAAAGGAAGTCGGGCCAATTCAGGCCAAGAGCCACGGATGGGCTCTTCTCGTTAGGTATTCGGACTGCGAGTCGTCTAATCTGCATCGTGTTTGCACAGCAGTATGGTATAGTAATACCAGGTGTAACCAGACGGTAGCGGTACGGACTGTACACGTACAGCTGTACCAAAATGTACGGAGGGAGAACCTGCTGCTCCCCGTTGCTGCTACTGCGAAAACTTTGAGCGCCTCCTGAGGTCCTCTGGCCAATGTTATTCTCTCTGTGCTATGCGGTACAGTAGCGGCAGGGGCAGCGACAGTGGCGACGGTCGTAGGAGCAGCGGTAGCTATGCACTATAGCACTGCACTATACATGGTGTATACCAACCGGAATAGTATCTTGGCGCCGGGGATACCAACGTCGGACTGCCGTAAGAAACATCGTCGAGATGTGTACTGCTCATTAGCAAGTGTCCCGAACTTTTGTAAAGTTCTGCCGTTGTACGTTGTTTCTGTCGTAGAGTTTCGTTTCAGCTAAAACCCACGTAGTTAGCGCCTGAATCTCCTACGTTGGCCCCCCGTCACTGTCTCTTCCTGTTTCACTGATCCTCTCGCGTCGAGCACCAGTCAGGCTTCCCATTGCCTTGTGGATTTTGGTCCACGCTTAAGCTCTTACGGATGGGTAACCGGAAGTTGGCGCAGAACCCAGTCCATAGGAGAGTAGCGTACTGGAAGCGAGCGTAGGGTATCGATTTGTGGTTTCCAACCTTTGACCTACCATTGGGTCGATCTCGGAAGTCCTACATTTGGTTACCGTACGGAAGGAAGTGAAATTCCTTTCCTTACTTCCTATTTGCTTTGTATACTCTTTTCGCTTTCATCCCCCTTCAGTACCTCGGCCACCCTTGCTCTGCTCTGCTTGCTCGAGCAACTCCAGAGCTTCTGGGGGGATGCTGGCGTCTTTTCCACGAGGGCAGTCAAGCTGAGGTTGCACGGTTCTTTGAAGTCGCGCGTACACGAAATATACATTAGCAAGTCGATATTTTCGAGTGTTTTTCTTATATATATATATGTATATTGCCTGCCGCATTTTTCGAGGAACCACCCTCTCGACTTTTTTCCACCCTTATTTGCCAACTGTCTCTACGGGAATCTTTGCCATTATTTTTGTGGAGGGTGCATTAGACGACCCGGGAAGATATTGGACACTGTGCATGGGGTGGTTCGTGTAGCAAACTACCCCCTTTCTATATTCGCTCGTGTCTTACGTTTTTCATCCATACGACGGTGAGCTCCATGGTGAATATTTTTGAGAACGACAGTGGATTCGGTTTCGGGGGATAGTTCTTGCCCAAGGGTATTGCCGTGGACCCGTGGATGGTCCGATAGCTGAAGAGGGTGATTTCCCATCCGGGTTTCGTGAGGCACGATAAATCATCATTAGTTTGATTGCCGTTCGGATGCCGCGTCAATAAGTTAATGGCTGGTTCCCATGGCGCGGCACCCCATAACGTGCTCTGTCTCACGCCCCTTCTCGGCGCTTCCTCGTTACTATCTTCGTAAATTCTATATAGCGAGCAGGAGTAACGGGAGTTAGAGGGGCTTGGAAGAATCAGATCGAGAAAGATGCTGAATGCGCCTGTGTGTTTGTACGTGTACAGGGGGTTGGCCGAGAGGGTGGTCTGGATACAGGGGTCCTTTCAAGAGCCATTAGCCGACTGAAGTTTTAATTACGGAAAAGGAAATCAGCCGCGATCACGGCAACGAAACTCCATTTCGAGCCTACCTTTTATATATATATATATAGAGGGCATAATGGGGTTGAGTAGAGAACGGGGAGCTATACGTGGATAAGGAAAGAGGGTAGCTGTTTACCGGTGGCACGCGTTAACACACACATCTACGAATAGGGGTAGTTTTTAGGAGTCGCGGACGTTTAAGTACCCATGGACGCGAGCTTGTTTTCCATATATTTTCCTTCCACCCCCCAATCTCGTCGACCTGTTCAAAAACAATGTGGCGGAACGCGCTGGGACGGTACTCCCGGAGAAGTCTGGAAAAATATAAAACTCTCCGACCGGTTTTATATGGTGGATCTTGGAAAATCAAGGAAAACATCATCCCTCTCTCTTTTTCTCATTTATCCCTTCAGCCTGTTCTTTTTGCACCCTCCCCCACCCTCTTCGTGAACTCTGCATCCCCCTCTATGCCCTATCGCGGTCTCTGTCCCAGGAAAAAAAAAGAAGAAAAAACTACTCAACACTTTGGCACACATGGTTCCGCTGGCAAAACCACCCTTCTCCGTCGCCCCGACGTAGGATTAAGCGACGTAGACGCCAGGAGGCGAAGTGTCCCGCGAGCGTTAATAACACCGCGAGATAGAGGGAAAATCTGCCAGCCTTACGATGAGATTGCCGTGGAAGGGAATTAGCGAGAGAGAATCGTAGAGAAGGAGCAGTAGGAAAATAGGGGATGGTGTTGACGATAGGCGAAGTCGGGGAGGAGGGTGAGAACGACCCCCATCGCTAATCTCTCTACGCGCACGGAACCCCTTTCCGGAGCCGTCGTTTTCCACGTGTGTACGTGTTACGTCACGTGACTCGACGCCGTAGCTACCACCCCCTTGTCACTACCTGTTTGCAGAGTCGCCGGCAAACATTGTAATCCGGTAACGCTCTCGGGATTCGAGGATACGTAGAATCAGGCGAAAAAGGGGGTAACGGAGAGACGTGAAGTTACGTGCCAACGGGATATGCTTATATATCTATATATATACATGTATATCCCACGTCGCATGCATATTCATGAACGTGAGAACAGTCTGATAAGAGATATATACGTGTATTATACAGAGTGAAAAGGAAAAAAGAGGCGTCGGAGGATACAACGTCTTTTACGTTTATAGATACCTACCTTACCGACGGCGCTGTTACCGTCCTATCGGACCTCCTTCGTCACTTCTTGTTTCTGGTCTTGCTGATCAAGAACTGCCCCCTGAATCGATTTCGCGAAGTACGCGCGGGTCAGGGAAGAACAGCCCCCTTGTATGTGTCTGTACCGTGAATCCTAAGGGATGAAAAGGACGAGAATGGGTGGGAAATTGTCCAAGACGACGGGGGACGTCGGAGATTGATACGAAGGGTTTGCGAATGGGGGTGCAAGAGATAGAGGGTGACGGGGGGTTGTTGGTGGGGTTGGACTTGGGGGTTGGTGGTGGGTACCAGGAGACCCGAGGACGAAGAATGGCAGAGGAGGGCGTCTCTTCGCTAATTGTTATCAATTCCAGACGTGGCGTCGCCACTAGGGGAAGAACTCGTTCGGCTGAATGCCTGACTGATGCTTCGAATGAATAACCGTCCCGTAATAGCACCCCTAAACGGCCCGGCATTTGTTATCTTTAAACCGCGCATTGCCCCTCCGGCTCGGAAGGATTAGCAAAATGATTAGCGTTAGCGAATGGCCGCCGTTTTGAGAGATCTATACCCTCGCCCTCCCCCCCATCCCTTCACTTCGTTCAACCCTTATTAGCTTATGGGCGGCAGCCCTTTTCTGAAGGCGCGGGAGGG
>NW_014333409.1:337255-338612 GCF_000341935.2 Cephus cinctus
GGTGGCGTTGGACGAAACTGCCGCGAACGATCTCATCCCCGATCGATCGCCATTACGCTTTACATCCCTACTAGGTACCTTACAAGCCCTTACAACCCCCTTACACCCCTTTCCATCCCCTGGGAACGGTTTACGACGGTACGAGGGGTTGAAAAGAAAAATAGATCTGAGAAAAAGATATTTCTGAGAAATAATAGACAAAAGTGGATTTCCCGTATCTCGTATCACTATAATGATCCATCCGGTATGCGTAATGGGTTTGATCGGTTTTATTTTATTTCCGTTGAACGCATGTCGATCGGATTTTAGTAAAAGTCCTCGTATCTGCATGTGGGATTTAACGGGCTGTGTATACCCGTGCATCGTGGCTACTTGGACTCAATGCGATCGATCAGAGGATTTCACTGGAGAAAATACGGATTATTTTTATATATGGATTCTATATGGTCAATGATTCATGCTGTGCCGTTACCTGTTTATCATATATTTCGGTTCTTTCCAAATACTCCGTGCACATCAATTTCCCATTTATTCATCCCTTTTCAACGTAAATCTGATTTTGATTTTCCGCTCTATGAACGAATCCTCAGGAGGACTGAGCTTATGGAAATTTTTCTTTTTTTTTTATGGAAGGTCAAGCCTTACCCATGCTTTCAATATTCGTGCAACGGGATTGCCATTTGGAAGAAAGAGAAAGGTCCGGTCCGTTTCTTATATAAAGTTTTCATTGAAATTCACTTGTCTCCTTGGCGATCTGTGCTTTATTTTTGGTAAATTTTGAAAAATATTTTTACCCCCCCAAGAGATTGCGCGATCGTCGTCCGTAGATATTATTTTTTAAGGGTGGTTGGTAAGTTCATCGTTTTAATTTTACATCCTCCCCCCCCTCCCGTAAAAAGTTGTTGCGATTCTATTTGCTCGCTTTTGTACGGTTCTACCCTTATTTGTTGGCGGATTAAAAATACTAAATAACCGAGCAATTCATAAAAACGTCTTGGGGGAGGTTACGGGGCGGTTGCTGGCCCCGGTAATTATGGCGGCTATTATTCATGGAAAATGAGAAGCGGCCGGGGATGGCTGGATCAGCAGGAACGACGGGTTAGATAGGGGTAGAAAGGGTGGAAGACGATAGGGATGCTCGGTTCGCTAAAGGGAACGAGGAAAAGAAAAAACGGCCAGGACACCACGCAGTAATGGAAAACACGGAAAGGGGTGGTATTTTCCTAGGAACGTAGAAATCACTTAACAAACAAATGGCCCCTGGGTTTCTCGGTAGCCCTTTAAGGGATGATCCTACAAATGGGGATATAGATCTTGCTAATGCTCAAACAGACGGTGGGGGGGGGGGGGGGCTTTT
>NW_014333409.1:338646-342809 GCF_000341935.2 Cephus cinctus
ATGCTCAAACAGACGGTGGGGGGGGGGGGATCCTTTTCTTAATCAATTTCTATTTTTTGTTTCAACCCTTATCCGTTCCAATAATCTCACTCGTGACGACGTCGGGTACAGTCAACGCAAAGAGGGGCTGGGCAAGTAGATATACATTATAGAATTGTCAGGGTGAGATATACGGACGCGATACGAATGAAAAAAAAAAGAAAAAAAAAAGAAATCTCGTCTCTCAAGGCGCATTTACAAGCGAAGGTGTGCGCGTGATAAAGGACGGAGGGGGTTGAAAAAAATGGTGGGTACGGGTATGAGCTGTCCCAAGAAAATAATGGTCCAGGGAGAAATGAAATGGCTGCGGTAACAAGGAGGAAGTCCGATAGAAACAAAAGGAGCTTTTCGCGAGTCGCAATCCATTCGCGTGGCGTGAAACTTACGACTGCGAAATTGGCAGGGTGCAGATAAGGGGTGTCTTGAAGAAAAAAAAGAGAAAAAAAAAAGAAAGAAAAAAAAAAGGGATTCCCAAATCCTTATCAGCCACGTGTTATTTCACGCTCCTTTTTGTCCTGTGATTTCCGTCCGGGTTTTCCCCAGGGGGTGCGACGGAGGGCGTATCGCCCTCCCTTAGCGAGCACGAGGACCAAGACCGAACCTAACTGTCAGAGAGGCGCGATTTTTACCCTGTGCAGGGTGTTAAAATCCGATTAGTGGTCCACGGGGAGACGACCAAGGGTGGCTCGTGAGTGCTGGTACTACCTAAAGGGGGTTGCATTATAGACATCCCCTCCATACACGACTCACCCCTGCTTCCAGACGTACTCTTGATGTACCCTTCTGTTATAATTCCAGATATAGCAAGTATTAAAGGGATCGAAAAAAAAAGGGGTCGCATTATTAATTTATGCTAACGTAGGCACCAATAATTCGGTCTGCCATGGACCACTCTTTAATCTTCTACTTGACTGTAGGTTATGTCATATAGCTGACTGCAGATAACTGTCACAGTGATTGGACGCATACAGCTATGATCTTGGATAATACTTATAGATCCAACCCTTGTATCCATAGATACGTCAATGAAAGACCTTAAGAGGGATGGTACGAGGTATACATCAAAGTTCAAAGTTCGACTTGTACCCGGCAATAAGTCGGTGCCAATTAAATGATCTCTATGAGACGATATGCAATAGAGGCAGGTCTAGGGGATGTTTTGAATTCAAGAGGACGACGATTGGCTCCCTTTTACTCAACATTGGCGAGCCATTATCGTTGGGCGACACTCGAGGACCAGCAGCCGGAGGACGAAGGAAGAGACGATTGGTCCATAGGGAAGAAAGGCTGTTTCTCTAGGAACGACTTCCATCCTTTATTTTCTTGTTGGATTTCTCTTTTTCTTCAGGCTTTTAGTTTACCTCTCCCTCTCTCTCTCTCTTACGTCTCTCAGTCCACTGGACCAGCTATCTCGACTCTCGTGCTCTGGTAATGCCAGAGCCAGAGCCCTGGGGAAACCAGGATGGTCCAGGATAACGGGATGCTGCAGCGTATATATAGCATATCGGACTAGGAATTTTTCTATTCAAGATTCCAGAAATCGTAGAAATATTTCGCGTGAGAAATTCACCAGGCAATCCTGTCGGTTGTTATTTTTACGTCACGGAGTCACTTCGCTCACGAGTCCTTCGAGCCCGTTCCATTTAATTTTCAATATTTCCTCTTATCGTATTTATTTATCCTTATCCTCTGTCACTATCTCCTAAGCCGCAGATAACCCATTCCGGCGCAGACCATTAAGCCAGCGTCGTACGACACGAGCGAGCGCACAGTTGTTGCGCCAGTTCACAACGTACTACGTACAGTCCCTTTCAAAAGCACGCATCGCCTAACTCCTCGCGAAACTTTCCACCGGGCTCTTGAACGAAGCGCGAAGCTTTGCTGAAATTCCAAGGGAAACCCCACTCCACTGTCAATGCCACAGTAGCAAAGTACCATTTAGTATACCGTTTATCCGTTAGAGGGCTAAGTCGATCCTCCAGGGCCGTACTCCTTCCACGGGGAGGGGCGCAACTATGGGGAAGGTCTGTATTCTGTTGGTCCTGGTGAGGGTGGGCTGGTAACTCAGCCCTAAGCGTAACACACTCAGCCCATTAGCCGCTACATTTCGTGCCCGGTCGCGAGGGAAGTGGTACACGTCCGTGCCTACGTCAGCCCTCCCTGGTACATGCCACCCTGAGAATAGGGGTAGTAGAAGCATTCGGCAAGTCTTTCCTGAACTTTCATAAAGGAACTTTCTGTACCGTCGGTAAAATCACTGAATACGCCGGGTCACACGCATGCTACATATGCCGTCACGCTGGGACGTGTCGCTAATAGGCATGTGGGAAGAGGGGTCGTGGAATGGTTTCAGCGGTGATTTTCCAAGGAAAATTAATTTTCAACCGGGGGTGCTTGTCAAATTTTCGGAGTATGCCCCAACCCATCCTTTTTTACCAGCCCACTATGAGGATCCTGGCATCTGGTTAAGTAAGGGGGTTGTAGATGACGGGTTAAGTTAGTTTATCAAAGGCAGGGGTTCAAATACTACAGTACTGTAGAGGTTAGGTGTATATGGTAAGCATTCAAGATGGAGAAGCTTGTGGGTATGGTAGAAGGGTGTATAGTTAATACTATACCGGTATAAGGCGGAGTATAGTACCTATACTGGCCAGGCACGCACAGCCCCTCGCGTAATTGAATCACGCTTGGCCCGTCGAGGCGTAAAACGCGGATTAAATACGGCATACGTGGAACAGCACGGAACTGTGCGAAACTCTGGACGGCTCACAAGCCGAAGGGTGGGGCGGGGGGCCCTCTGTCGGTAACTAAGGGGAACTGGTTCAGGACCTAGATATTGAAAATGGCGTCACATTTCTCGCGCGTGGTAATACGTGAACAGAGGTCAAATAGTGAAATGAAGGGTCAAAGGTCATATTGCGCTTGCACTTAGCTATCCACGAATAGAGTTGATTTAACCGAAAATTTTTTTATTTCGCATATGATATATCTTAGAATAGATTGCTTCTTTTTTTTTTTTTGCGAATCCCATGAATTCGTATACGTCCTCTAATTCGTAGGTTTACAACCCTTTGATTCGGGACGTGGAAGGGTGCAAGTGAATTTCACGAGGGCGCCCTCGATGCTCGATTCATGCCCTCTCGAGCGCCCTGAAAACATCAACCGCCGACACGAGCCCCTGCCGCAATCCTGAAGATTGTTTGATCGCGGTCTACGAGTATTTGAAAGGCAGCCTTTTTTTTACCCTGTTTCCTCCTTTTCTTTTCTTCATCTGACTCCCATCCGACTCCCTTCCCCCGTGCCTGTACCTTATATAACCTCTAGTTCTTTCGCTCGTCTCCTCCTATTCACTTCCGCCCTTTCGATTTCGCATCCTCCTGTTTCCGGCGTCCCGGGCGGGGGAGGGGGGGAGGTTTCCCGATTATCATTGCCCTACCGTGTTTTCCGCACCCTCGTCGAGGAAGTACCTTCCCCCCCCCTGCCCTTTTTAATGGAACCTCTCCATCGTCGTTTTTCTTTGCTTTTTCTGGTATATCTTTTTTTACCTTATCTTCCTTTTTTTTGTACTTTTTTTATAAGGCGTTAGATCAGCACATTGAAAATAGTTTATACGACAGAACGTATGGATCTTAGGTATACGTATATTATATATATAGGAATTCCATGTACGAATCTGTACATTGCCTGTCATTTTTGTCGCTGGGGAAAAATAGACAGACGCGTTTCATATCGCGACATAAGTATCCACCTTATTTTTTGTTATTTCGGTAAAGAATCCAAATTTGGCGACTCTGTATATAGTGTGATAATAATGTCAGGTCGCACTTTCAGAGACAGTCGTACATCGCTAATCGGGCGACAATCGTGTCTCTGCTAGGAAAAACGCGAAAAATGTGATTGTTTCCATGAAAAACCGTACCTCAGTACGTTTGAATAGGACTGTATTTAAGTGAAACATCCCTAGCGCAGAATAACTCCTGGAATTTTCATCGTCAGCGACCGAGCGACTCCGCGACAGTCATTTCCAGTACAACTGCTGACAATTCCGACCATTCAGCCGAGGCACAACGCGCCGGTAATCATTTGAAACGCAGCAAAGGCGCTGGATGGGGAAAATGGGGGGG